>NC_055959.1:24794121-24809121 GCF_018492685.1 Alosa sapidissima
CACACCTCAGCACTGTAGCAGCATAACACTATAGCCCTACAACCCAACAGCCCTACAACACCACAGCCCTACAACCCAACAGCCCTACAACCCTACAGCCCTACAACCCTACAGCCCTACAACACTTCAGCCCTACAACCCAACAGCCCTACAACCCTACAGCCCCACAACCCAACAGCCCTACAACAATACAGCCCTACAACCCAACAGCCCTACAACTCTACAACTTTACAACCCAACAGCCCTACAACCCTACAGCCCCACAACCCAACAGCCCTACAACACTACAGCCCCACAACCCTACAGCCCTACAACTCTACAACTTTACAACCCAACAGCCCTACAACCCTACAGCCCTAAAACCCAACAGCCCTACAACCCTACAGCCATACAACCCAACAGCCCTACAACCCTACAGCCATACAACCCAACAGCCCTACAGTCTTACAACCTAACAATCCTACAACACTACAACCCTACAACCCAACAGCCCTACAACCCTACAGCCCTACAACTCTACAACCCTACAACACTACAGCCCCACAACCCAACAGCCCTACAACCCTACAACACTACAGCCCCACAACCCAACAGCCCTACAACTCTACAACTTTACAACCCAACAGCCCTACAGCCCTACAGCCCTAAAACCCAACAGCCCTACAACCCTACAGCCATATAACCCTACAACACTACAGCCCCACAACCCAACAGCCCTAAAACCCAACAACCCTACAACCAAACAACCCTACAGCCCTACAGTCCTACAACCAAACAACCCTACAGCCCTACAGTCCAACAACCCTACAACACTACAACACTACAACTCAACAACCCTACAGCCCTACAGCCCAACAACCCTACAGCCCTACAACACTACAGCCCTACAGCCCTACAACCTTATTTTTCATCACCACATCAATGCAGTCCCAAATTGAAGTCAGTGTACAATAAAGCACAGCTTACATGCTGACTCCATACATTAATGTATGTAACACTACAGTTAACCCGACATGATGCAGGCACAGTTTAACCTGAAATCTCATGAGGGGAAATTAGTTTTCTTTTTTCATTCCTCTGAGCAATACATGCGCACTTGAACAAGGTGATCCACTTGAGGGAGTGCATGTGTGGATATGGACTACTGCAGATCACTGAGGATTACAAATGACCACAAAGAATCACTGAAACCCCTGAGACCACTGAGAAAGAGAGGAGGACAGTCTTGCCATTGGTGTGTTGTGGTCTGCCTGTCTCCTGGCTGAACATGTTGGCCAGTGGACTGGTCTGGGCCTTCAGCACCGGCGCTGGCGGTGGAACCATTGTGTCCGAGTTATTCTGCGAGAGACACAATGACAGAAATCAGTCAGGAGAGCATTGTTTCATAGACTGTGTGGCCATGATGGAGGAACTGCCTTTGAGCATTACATGCAATAACAGTAACTGCATCAATAGTATTACCGCTTGTCCTAAACTGCATATAAGTGTCCAACTGTCGCATAGCACTGAATGTCCTCTGTCCACACTGAATCTGTTCAATATGCCATTCTATTGCGTTGTGTCTCATTCAATATAGCAGAACAACACGAGCAACAGACAGAAAATACAAACAGGGCGTCCGGCAAAAGTTCTACTCAAAATGCCGTGCTGCACAGCACTGCTTCATTTATGTCCAGTCAGGACATTCTAATTGAAAAGAAAGTGACCAGACTGATTTTGTTGCTCGCTCATGTCGTGTCCAGTTAGGATGCGCTGTTGACTTCATTGTCCTTGCTTCTTTTAGGAGGTTTACCGCTTACCAAACTAACTCACTGTGTGCCACTTTCGACTGTGTGCTACTTTCGCAGAAGCCCCTGGCTACAGCGTGCAATGTGGGGGAGCTCAACGTTGCTACTTTCCAGCGCTACTGGATGGCAAGGAAAAATAAAAAAAATGTTGCGGGACTTATTGTTGAGGAGCATCTCGTTGCACTTGGGACAATTGCGACCAGGCCTCACAGAAAAAATGGTAGCCTACAATTAAGCAATTAGGCTTTTCACGTAACTAATAATAAAATATATTATTATTACATGCTATTATACAGAAGTCGGACTACCTATTTAATATGATGCCGTATGTTAGGTGTGCATTTAAAGCTGCAGTTGGCTGCACTTCTACCTCCACCTAGAGCCTGTCATTTGTTTTGCAAAAATCAACAGCTCCCAGTTCTTCTGGTCCAATCAGAGCAGGGCTGTGTGAGATCTGACTGTCAATCACAGTCTGGTGTGCACTGACGAGAACGAATTCGATGAGAGGGTGCTCGGTGGTAGTGGGGGAGAGGTATGAGAGTTGTAAACATTAAAAATTTTGGCTAAGTCCCCTCAGTCTGTCAGACTTGCCAACTGCAGCTTTAAACGTGACATTAGGAACGCACTTCGAGTGTCGCTGTCTTATATAGGACCATCTTATTGCGGGGAAACGAGCTTATTGCTCCCCTGATTCGGTGACATGGTGAGATTCAGATTTTACCTTATTACATTGTCGTCCCTCTGCTACAGTACGTTCCACTGCTAGCAACCTGACGATTCAGGCTGAAGATCAGCACCCATACACGGGAGAAACGTTTTTCAACCTGTGCACTTTTCTGTATTCTGCAGCACTATGCTTTGAACGTCTCATTCATGACTGTTATTTAACCGATATCACTGAAAATTAATTAGTACTGCTCTCGCATTTAAACCGTCTATGTCATTATTTGACAATCAATGTGTTTTCAGTGTTGTAGCCTATAGCTTGCCACGCTGTGGCACCCCTGGTAGTTTGGTGCCCAGGGCAATTGCCCAGAATGTCCATGCCTTCCGCCGGCCCTGTCTGGAGGAGCCACTGGGCTTGTCTGCGGTGTGGTGTCCAGACTCACCCTGCTGTGGCGCTGGGTCTGAGGCGAGGGCTGGGGGGTCATAGCCACAGGCGTGCGCACGCCCTCTATCATGGACACGATGCTGTCAGGCATGTTGGTGGCATCGCCGCATTTGTCCTGCCAGGTGGGCAGCTTCAACGTGAGCATCTCCTTCGACTGAAACACACAGAGCAGAACGGTCACAGATTGAGTCATTTATTTTTTGTGTGTTACTGGACTGGTAAGCACCTTTTATTGCAAGTCTGCTTAACATATAAATAAGCATGTACTGATAATATGACGCATATTAGGAATGAGCAAGAATCTTTCGGTTATATTTTGGCAATAGCAAAGCAAGTTGACTGTGCCAGCATACATCTCAATCAATGAATTAAACAAACAAATTAATCTTTTACAAAACAGAATATCTCTTACTGCCCGGTTGATCTCTAATCCATATTCACAAAGTGAAGCTTAAAACTAGACTCCCGACACTAGAAATTAGCTCTCTCAAGTATAGTAGAACTATGGTGTATGCATTCAGTCTGAGAACAAAAGTGCTCATTGGTCATCTGCAGGTCTGTCACCTTTTCGTGGAAGCTGGCGAAGTGGTCAGAGAAGATGCAGTGCTTGTCTACTAGAAAGCAGAAGCGCCTCTTCTCCTCCAGCAAGGCCTCCCTGCAGCCATCAGCAATGAACCGCTGCATATCCACCTGCCTCTGGGTGAGTGTCTCCAGGCACTGGCCAAAACAACACACATACACACACACACACACACACACACACACACACACACACACACACACACACACACACACACACACACACACACACACAAAAAACACACAATACCATCAAATCAAAGGCAGAGTGCATCCAGCAGCGGTCTTTATCTCCCACCCCACACCACACACACACACACACACATGTCCACAGAACACTAGGAGGATAAAAGGGAACACGCGTCTTCTTTTGAAAAGACAAAACAACGGAGCCAGTGACTAGCCGCTGAGGACGGCCAGGGCAGGCAGATAATGCTATCAGCCAGCAGTCAGACGGACAGGACAGCACGTCCAGGGCACGGGGCTGCTGCTAGGGAGGAAACAAAGGCGAGATGACCTGATTGCAGGGAGGTGTCTGCTGAACCATCACACACTGTAGGAGTGAGACTGTGTACACACACACACACACACACACACACACACACACACACACACACAAAGACACACACAAGCACACACACACACACACATACATACACACAGTGGTGTTGTGAGTTAAGACCCTCTTAGTACTGCAGTTCAAACTCTTCTACTTCTATAGCTACTGTACTTCCATTTTCTATCTGTGTTAATGTTTTAGGTAAGCTGAGCTCACATTTTTCAGCAAAAGTCTCAAAAAAGTTTCAAAAGTCTTTTGGTGGCACATAATTAGTAGTTCAAACTTTATTTTGTACTTTATAATAGGAAGTTATCCTGAAATAACCTGTGCAACACTGTTGCTGTCCTACAATAAGAGTTTTTCCAAGTGATTCTCTTCCACTTTAAAACTGACCCCACTGGACGTCATGTTAGTGTTGAAAGCGAGTGAATATGGAGGATGACTCAGCATTCAGTTTTGTATCTGTGTGTGGACACCATGAGCGTGAGTCTGTGGGGGACAAACTCAGGATGCAGAAAAGGACGAGTCAAGTATCTCTCCAGATGTCTTCAGTGACATGTTTCAACTACAATTTTTTTTTTTAGAAAGTTCTTTAAGGTCAATGTGACTTTTGCTATTTACAATAATGACAAAGCTCAAGTCAAAGACAATACTACATGTAACAGTTGAGAAGGCACCTTGATAATAAAATGTTCGTTCCTACACAAGGTTTCACAGTTTCAATGAACAGCACATGCACCACTGTCGTAGCCTGGAAGCCAGCCCGACTTTAACCCTGCCCACAAAATTTGAAGTCGGGAAATTCGGACTGGACTTACTCCATTGACAAGCAACTATGCACGAACCAGAGCGGTTCGCACCAATCAAATTGTTTGGGCGGGCTTTATTCGATGTTGGACAGATGAGCAACGGTGCCTAGTCTATCATGTCACCTGAGAGTGGTTCGGTTGATTTTGTTTACAACAAAAAGGTTGTCGCTAGAGAAGCTATACATTTAGATTTCGCTATCTTGTCTGTTGTACAAGACGTTGACAGCGCAATAACTTTAAAAAATGATCAAAAACTAAACTAAACAGCGAGAAAAAGGATGTTTTGACTGTTCTCCCAACAGTATTCACGATAGGCTATGTCATTGCTCCGATTGGTTAGATCTATCCAATTGAGTGCATTTTTCCCCCTGTATCAGTGATAATCACGTCCCAATCAAGCAGTATCAGACTCAAATTCTGACTAGAGTTGAGTATGGCTACATCAGGCCACCATTGTAGAAAAAAAACAAACGATCTGATGATGTGAGGCTAATAAGGGCCTTGTGATGAGAGATACCGGTATAAATGCCCAAAACACAAATTCACCGATAAAAATCCTGGAAAAATACCCTGTTATGATGAGACCAGCATCCCTTAAAATAAAAGCTGGCAAACATTCCCTACATCACTTGAAGATTCTGTATAACTGTTTTCTGTACAGCTTTGATGTTTCTTCACAGCATCTGGGGCTGGGTGCTTTGAACACATGCACGTCATCATGATATCAACAGAATAATCAGCCATTTTGAAGTGCAGTGTCAAGCCCAATATCAAAAAGCAATATCCACCGAAAAATCCTGTGTCCAGCAGCATGGCAGTGACCCCAATATACACTTCAAAAAAGCACTGAGGAATGTTTCAACACAGCAGGGATCCCAGATGGCCAAGAGAGTCCAGATCTAAAATCCACTAGAAAGCCAGATATATTTGAAAAACAGCAGCTGTGAAGAAACACTCTTAAAGTCTGGAAGATGTAGGGCAGTTTGTCCAGGAGGAAAGAGCCAACCTGAAGCCGCAGCAAGGAGTCCTGGAGATGAAATGACAGCAGGAAGGGCTTGATTGCAGCAATTTCAAAAAGCTGCAAGGAAACTACTAATGACATCTAGGGTGGTGATTATTTTGAGAATGTCATTTTGTGGCATTTCTTTCTGACACATATAATGTATGTGCTGCATCATTTTAATCTTTCCTTACTCCATAAAATTATTCCATAATTTTACAAGAAAGAAAAAAAAAGTTCAACACAACTTCACAAGTTTTTTTTTCTTTTTGACTGAGCCACAAAAATATGCTAAAAAACAAAAATGATGAGTGGAATTGGAGAGTTTTAGCCACATGTTCAACTGGGCTCCAGGAGCCAGAGCTGGTCGTAGAGGAACTCTGGCCTCAGGGGTTAGGGATTTAAAGTTCAGGAGTCAAGGTTGTGGATGGTACAGGACGACCTAATCTCTGTGGGATTACCAGTGACCCCAGAACCCATAGTCTTGGTGAGGACACCCATATTAGAACACTGTTGGTGAGGACACCCTCAGGCACTGCAAGTCCCTTTGAAAGTGGACCCATGCTCTGAGCTCTATTCTGAGGAAACACTGTTGCCCTGGCTACATGCTGGCCAATAAAACTGTTGCAAACATGTCCAGAGGCAGGAGAGGCCAGGCTTTGGTGAGGGAGTCACTGGACGCTCGCTCAGGAGGCACATGGGCGTTCAGTCTTAGACCTGGCTGAGAGTGGCCCTGTGGAAGCTGGGGGGAGCTGATATTTTTTGTCTCCTCTGAAATCACAATGCCCTTTCACAAAAGGGTACAGTCCCCAACCCTCAACACACACACACACACACACACACACACACACACACACACACACACACACACACACACACACACACACACACACACACACACACACACGAGTTTTCATGGAAAATAATGGAGAAATGAGGAAGTGACTCATGACATGAGTTTTGGGTTTCAGAGAGCCTCTCTCTCTAGTGTTCTTTTAATTCTCTCCTTCCTTCTTCCTCCTCACTCCCTCTCTCTCTTTATTTCTGTATGAAAGTATAACCACTAAGTCTCACCATACATCTCTCCCTCCCTCTAGCTTTCTGTCCTTTAGGGCTCTGGAGTCCAGTCTCTCTCTCTCTCTTTATCACCATTCTTCTTCCTGGTCTTTTGAAAAAGCAACAAAGGCCTCACCACAACAAAGCACCATTTTATGTTGTTCCAATCATCTGAGCATTATTTCCATCCACATGCACTGGATGTGAAGCCAGGGTGGAGTCCTGTGGGCTCACACATTAGCAGGTAAGGCTGAAACTCTCTGGTCTAGATGGTGAGTGGCTGCCTCCACATGGCTCTAGTCTAAAACACACACACACACTCTCTCTCTCTCTCTCTCTCTCCCTCTCTCTCTCTCTCACACACACACACACACACACACACACACACACACACAGAGACACTCTTCAAAAATCATCCTGGCTTTGTATAGTCTGGTGTGTGCATGTGCTCTGGTGCCAGGGTATTGTAGTTTCCCTCGGCCTCAGTACACCAGGAAGAGCCCTGGGCTGAATAACAGCCTTGAGCGCCGGCTCGCTAAAAGAAAACGCTCCAGGCACTCTTTCAATGTCTCTTTCTCTCTCTCTCTCTCTCTCTCTCCCTATCTATTTACCTCCCACTGCTTCTTGTCCCTTCTGCACAATACTCTTTCTCCCCCTTTCTCTTTCTCTTTTTCCAACCCCTCCCCCCTTTCTCTCTTCCTATTATATCAGGCGCACACTTCCTTTTCTGTGTGCCAAATCATTCCAGTCAGGTCAGGTGGCTTTGGTAGAAAAAGGAGAGCCCATGTCATTACTACTCCCTGGGAACCAGCTCCCATACCCTGTCTATTCCGAGGGCAGACAATGAAAAATGTGTTATGTGTGTCAGGATTGATGTGGAGAGAAGTGTCTTCTCCTGACATCACCCCCACTAGGGGCTGGTTAGGTGAGGAGTGGTGGGTATGTGTATTTGTGTGTGTCTGTTTGTGCAGGCATGTGGATATGAGTGTATTTGGTGTATGTTTGTGTCCACAAATAGAAATGTAGCAATGTGTGTGTATCCAACAGCCCAGATGATCAGAATATTTAAATTGTTATTTAAATGAACGATCATTCTACTTCATTCACACTGAGTATCCCCAAACAAGTAGTGACATCTGATCTATGCCCATAACACACGGTGTTAGTAGGACAGTTAACAGCAATAAACAGGGATGAAAGAAAGAGAATGGGAACCTGAGAGAGGGATGGAGTGACAGAGAGAAAGAGAGAGAGAGAGAGAGAGAGAGAGAGAGAGAGAGAGAGAGAGATGTCAGTTACTAAGTAAACAGATAGCGAGGCGAAAATATCTGCCATTTGTGCAGCGACCTTCCCTCGGCACAGCTGACATTTGCATGCATTTGTATGCACCACTCATCCAACATGAATCTCTGATTAGCAAACAAGCCCCAGGCTCAACACCACTAACCGACTGTGTGCCTTCCTGACAACTCAAACACAGACGATAAACAGCATCTCTTGGTGAGACAGGATATGTTCTTTGTCTAGTGAGAGGCAGAGTTTTGACAGTCCTGCAGGTGTGATTCATGGCCTTTTCAAACAGGTTGCTGGGGAAACCAAAGGTCAGTGTTTTTTGAGGTGGCCATCTCAAAGGACAAAGCTTAGTTAAAAAATGTTAAGTCATTCCAATGGGCTGTACTGAAATCTTAATACTAAAGTTTTACACAGAGGTCTTTGAGGCACAGTCAGGGGAATTAAGAGATAGTATGCATGCCCAAGGTCTCAGTAGCAGAAAAGCAGTGCTTTTGCTTGGTTTGATGTCAGCATTTAGCTCCAAAAAAGGAAAAATTAAGTTCTTTCTTGGGGTTTTAAATACCACCAATATGAACGTCTGACAGTTAAGTCGAGTTGAAGTCTAATATGGAGCACTACATGTACTACAAGACTCTTTTCATTCGGCCTCCTCTGTGACCTCAGCTTCATGCAGACTGAATACAACAGACTTTTTTATGAGTTTCATTTTATTAGACAGGAAAGCCTGGAGGCCACTGTGGTGTGGTCACATCGCATATGCGTCACTTGTGTGTCAAAGGTAAGTGAGGGCAAGGGAACTGAGGCAGTGGCTGGATATTCCAGTTGTCCACAACCAAGAGTGATGTTTATGTAAGAGTAACATGGTGTGTGTGTGTGTGTGTGTGTGTGTGTGTGTGTGTGTGTGTGTGTGTGTGCGTGTGTGTGTGAGAGTGTGTGTGTGTGTGAGTGTGTGTTGGTGAGTATGCATGATGTCAATTTAGGAGACATCCTTCATTGACACATTGAGTGTGTGTGTGTGTGTGTACGCATGGTCCACTGGTCCATATTGTACATGCATAGACATCCTTTCATCAGTGTACACATCTGTGTATCTATGTGTGTGTGTGTGTGTGTGTGTGTGTGTGTGTGTGTGTGTGTGTGTGTGTGTGTGTGTGTGTGTGTGTGTGTGTGTGTGTTTGTATGTAAATGGTTTCTGCATTGAGCACTCACCTCACTCTCCTTGCTCTCGTACTTGGAGGCGTTCTTGCCCTGGCTTTTGCGGCGGAG
Source organism: Alosa sapidissima (assembly GCF_018492685.1). Taxonomy (NCBI): domain Eukaryota; kingdom Metazoa; phylum Chordata; class Actinopteri; order Clupeiformes; family Clupeidae; genus Alosa; species Alosa sapidissima. Next base: position 24,803,582 of record NC_055959.1, read on the forward strand.
CTTCTTCAGGTCGGAGTGCGAGCGGTCCAGAGAGTCCTGCTTCATCTTGTGCTCTATCTGGTAGCGCTTGAACGTGGCCTAACGGTAGACACAGGAGAGCAGTCAGTCAGAGACAGACACATCAGGACTCCTGCTCTTCCCTTCCAAAATATATAAATAACTGATGAATGGGTTGTTTTTGAACTTAAGTGACCAAGTTAATTAAGACAACATTTCTCCTTACAGTTTTGAATGACCAAGTGACTCCATTACAGAAATAAAGGGCTAATACTAGGTATGGGATATGTTACGGATAACTAAAATGATTAGAAATCTAGTTCAATACCTGTTGTATGTAATTATTTTTATTTTTTTATTATTTGCATTACAGTTTTCATATTTGCTTGACGTTATCAATGGTTCTAAATCCTTTTCGGAAGGAGGTGTGTGTGTGTGTGTGTGTGTGTGTGTGTGGGGGGGGGGGGGGGGGGGTCATAACTGAATAGTATTAGAGCAGACAAAGTAATATAATATTAATTCCAACAAGGTCCACAATAGTCCATGTAAATATGAAAAAGAAGACACGGGGAGAGAGAAACAAACATCACTCACAAAGAAGAGAGAGAAAGAGAGAATTCAAACATCTGTTTTAAAAATGACTGTCTGTTTCTCCCCCTCCAAAATGTTGGCTAGATTTGAAGCATTATTCAGCCCTCGTTCCCTCTTGCAAGCATGTCAAATCTGATACCATTGGCTGCGTTAGGTAGGCCTAGTCTAGTTTATTTAATACCATGACCTTCAAGGATAAATTCAGTTTTTTTCAATCACTAACAAGCGCTTACACATACTTCAGATACTTTTTCTAAACTCTTAACACAGACTCACACCTACAATACACAATTGGCCAAATGGATAATTTTCTTCTCATAAACATATTTTGTTAAATATATACTAACTCTTCATTTCAAAACAGAACACATCTTTCTCTGCACACACTAACTTTACCAAAACACTGGAAATCTGACTCAAAATGAAATTATTCTGTCAAAGAATAACACTTGTTTTCACTTCACAAGGTACATGCAGTCAATCAAAGTACACCAGGTTTCAAAATACTGGCTATTGTTGACATTACAAAAACTGCATAGACTTTTATGTTTCAGTTTTACAGGTATTTGCATGCAAAACATGCAATCCGCCGTTTTTACACTAAATTGGTTGGGAACTGTATGTCCACATAATGTTCAAAGCATTCCAGTAAAAAGCAAATAATTTTTCCCTTTACTGTTTACTACAGGAGGTTCAGTAGAAATATTGTTTACAGTATGATAGAACAGAAAAAGTTTTACAGTATTGCTTACAGTAAACAAAATATCCATGAAACACACACACAAAGAGTCTCTTCCAGCGGAAACTCAGGCGAGCAACTGCTTCACCAGCCATCATGACCACATTCTACCGAGGCACCATTGAGAGCATCCTCTCCAGCTGTATCGCTGTGTGGGGCGGAAGCTGCACTGAATACAACAGGAAAGCTCTGCAGCGCATAGTGAACACAGATGGAAGGATTATTGGTGCTTCATTCCCCTCCCTGAAGGACATTTACACCACCCACCTCACCCGCAAGGCGACCACAATTGTGAGTGATGCAAGTCACCCCGCTCACAATTTGTTTGATCTACTGCCCTCTGGGAAGAGGTACAGAAGCCTGCGCTCCCGCACCACCAGACTCACCAACAGCTTCATCTGAACTCTCTCTCCCCCCTCTCCCCCCTCCACCCTCAGCTACATAACATCCTGGACTTTGGACCCAAAATGGCTGCCTTGCACTACTCCACTTGCACTACTCCACTTGTACACTTGCACACTTTGCACACTTTGCAACTTGTTGTTGTTGTCCTGTTGTCCTGAAAACACAACACTTCTGCTGCTCTTACATAACTTGCACCACTATGCCACTTGCTTACTTAGGTCAAACAGAACTACCTCAGCCATTTATTGGCCTGACTTTGCACTATTATATTGACTGTCTATGCACAATTGCACAATTTCAACCCAATTTTGCTGCTCTTATTTCTTCATTGTATGTGCCTTCTTATTTACTTTTTGTTGTTTACTTGAATGTTATGTTTGTCTGTGGACTTAATTGGTAAAATATGTATTGTCTTCACCGTGGGATAGTGAGAAACGTAATTTCGATCTCTTTGTATGTCTGGGCATGTGAAGAAATTGACAATAAAGCAGACTTTGACTTTGACTTTGACTTTGACTTTGAATGGTATGGCCACAAAAGACAGATGCTGCGCTAATTGTGTTTAGAGTTTTGAAAATGTGACAACTGGTTAGACAAACGCTTGTTAGCGACTGAAAAAAACTGTAAAATAAATAAAAATAAACAAAGCATTTTGAGCAAGATACATGCTTTTGCAGGTCCGTTTGCAGTTTGCAGTGTGGAACAGTTTGCACTAATTGTTTTGAGAAATGCCCTAACTTTTGTGAAAACGTTAATGATGATTCAAGAAATGCACCAAAGCAACTGAGAAAAACTGTAATCTTAATGGTTAATGCATTCATTTTTGATAGCTCTATGTATTAATGACTGCATTGTTTTTGTGTGGTTGTTTTATTTTGAGTGTATGGTCTTTATTGTCAATAAAGAAACGCATTACTATAATGAGAGATAAGCACAAATATCCTCCTGTTCGTCTCGCCCCACCTGTCATGTCGCTATTTCCCACCAGTGGTGCGCACCTCACGCTTTAAAAAACCCCCACAGTATTACTGTAAATGAACGAAGAAGACTTCTGATAACCAGCGGGGACCTTTATGAAACAACACAGCCAGAAGCAAGGCACATCAAGATGATGCAGGCTGAAGTAAGCAAGGAGGAATTCAAAGGGTAGGAGTGAAACAGGTTTTCCTCTTACATGGAAAAAGGATTGACATGGCACACTTCACAGGGAACTCTGTTTCTATGGAAGCAAGTACTTTCAGCATTCAAAAATGCAGGAACAGACAGACATACAGACACAGAGAGAGAGAGAGAGAGAGAGAGAGAGAGAGAGAGATACAGAGAGATACAAATACTACATTATAATAGCTTACTGTCATGTACTTCACATCCATTTCTGTCTTCCTCTCCAGTTCTTCAATGATCTCTTTGTGGAACTTTTTAAACTGACAGACAGAAAAGAGAGAAACACAGAACATTAGAGTCCTGCATTCCGTTCAGACATAACTATCTGGGTTCACTGTCTGCATTACTTTGGAAGGAAGGGGTGCTGCATTGGATGAGTCATAGAAAACACACAGGGAAACCCCTTTCCAAATACACACACACACACACACACACACACACACACAACACACACACACACACACACACTTTACTCAACCTCTTTAGCAGTAGCATCAAATGGAGGTGCAACGACCGCTTAGTCACTCCTGAGCTGCGCCCACCTTTAGACAGCCAGATAGATAGTGTGAGGGAAGGTGGGAGGGAGGGAGGGAGGGGCAGCTCTCTATATTCTCATCTTGTGCCAATGACTGTGGTTAAATATTGACAGGTCTCTACTGCAGGCCTGACTAAAGATCATTTCTCTGGGTTGGCCCAGTCCACAATGTCAACAGATCTCCAGGACTTCGGCAGTTCCTTCCGGTGTTCCCGTGGGCGTAGCGTCAGCCCTGTACCTGTAGTGAGGAGCAGCGTGTACCTGTGGCTCAGTAGCGCATGGCTCCAGGTGTGAGTTGTGAAATATCCCTACTAATGGGGATGCCTGCATTATGCCACCTTACTGCCCTATATTGCAATTATCTCCCACACACGCCGACATGGGGAGTGTTTTCACAGAATTACACAGCTAAAAATTAGCACTGCATGTTGGTGTATGTGTGTGTGTGTGTGTCTCTCTCACTGTGTGTGTATGTGTGTGTGTGTGTGTGTGTGTGTGTGTGTGTGTGTGTGTGTGTGTGTGTGTGTCTTTGAGAGAAGGAGAGAGAAAGAGAGGGAGAGAGATAGGGAGAGGGAAAAAGTGAGAGAGAAAGAGAGAAAAAGAAAGAGAGAAAAAGAAAGAGAGAAAAAGAAAGAGAGAAAGAGCATTGTGGTTCGTGGCTAGGACAGTTCAATCCTTGAAGTGTAAACTATGCAACACCTCTTTTGACTCCTGCTCTTCATGAGAAAACATTCCACTCAAAAATCTTCCAGCAGCAGCTGAGAGGTTTGCATTCAAGGCCACACAGTGGGAGAGAGGATGAAGCCACCGTGTCATATGTGTGTGTGTGTGTGTGTGTGTGTATGTGGTGTGTGTGTGTGAGATTGGCAGGATGCTTCTGTATCACATTAGCGCTGTGTGAGGCATCATCAGCATGCCCTCAGGGGAGGACTCTGGGACAGGTTGGAACTCGCTCCTCAAAAACATTACAACAACAACAAAACAACGCAAAGCCACAGATGCAGACTGCCTGCATTGACAGGGTCTGTTCAGCGCTGTAGGTGTTGTTCTGTGTTTTTTGAATATATATTTACGGACTCCCAGGAGGGAGAGGGAGGGGATGCAGAGGAGAACAAGGACATGAAAGTTGTAAATTCATAGAGTCGACGCAGACATGCAGCGACACTGTTTGTTTCCCAAGACACACACACACAGACACACATATTCTCTCTTTCTTTCTTTCACACACACACACACACACACACACACACACACACACACACACATACATGCACACTCACACAAACATACTCACATTTTCCTCCAGCTCAAGGTAAACCTTTTTATGGACCTCTGATATCTCCATCAGCACCACCCCTGTGAAGAAGAGACCAACAGAAAAAAAGCACATCATCCACATGAAGCACACAGACACTGTACCAGCGGCACATTAAGAGTAGCACACACTCCTCCTGTACCAGCGGCACATTAAGAGTAGCACACACTCCTCCTGTACCAGCGGCACATTAAAAGTAGCACACACACACACTCCTGCAGCGGCACATTAAGAGTAGCACACACTCCTCCTGTACCAGCGCCACATTAAGAGTAGCACACACACACACTCCTGTACCAGCGGCACATTAAGAGTAGCACACACTCCTCCTGCTACACAGGCCCTCTGGGGCCTGCTCATGGGTCTCTTTTTCCAGGAGCTGAACTCCCCAGATGCCTCCTAATTAAAAGCACACTCCCGCTGCCTGGCCTATTCACCCTCACCCCCCCCCATCTTACACACACACACACACACACACACACACACAGACACACACACACACACACACACACACAGTCAGTAGAGCTCATTTCCAGCACAATCAAAGTCGGATTAAAGTGCAATAATGCGCTGAGCGCCTTGGCGAGCACAAAGTCTGGTGCAGGAGGGAGCCGCCTACACTGTGCTTAGGCAGACACGCTTGTGTTGTGCTCTGAGGCCCTGCTCCTCCAATATTCATCACAGCCAACAGACAACAAACAAAGGGTGAGATCACGGCATCACCGCGCTGGAACCGATCATGTGTGATTCGCACCTGTGGGAGAGGAAGCTGGGTCCAACATGGACGGCCAACA
>NC_055959.1:24811621-24816621 GCF_018492685.1 Alosa sapidissima
AGGGCTCTCGAAACAGACTCGCTACACTCACCTTTGTGTTCCCGATGGCTAAAAATAAACACATGAAACAACATCCAAAATGCCAACACAGGGGGACCATGAACATGAACAAAGACTGGTTTTATTTGTAGGTCATTGTTAGATGTCCACAACAGATGGCCCAAAATAAGTCAGACGTTTCTACTGGAGCATTGTGTTACTTCATACCTCTACAGCAGGGGTGGGCAACTAATTTCCCAAAGGGGCCACATGACAAACTGGGACTGTTGAGGAGGGCCGGACCCAAAATACCGAACTCAAGTCTGTCCAATTCTATTCTGTTCTTGTATAACATTAAGTAAATCATATGGTTTTGTTTACTACTCGTAAGAACAGATGAAAATGTGAGGGAGACAAAGGAAAAACAGCAATAGGCTATTTAATCTATGTCCAGTATTTAATCCTTATTCTCGAAAATGATTTTTTTTTTTTTTTTTTTTTTTTTTTTTTCAGTTTTCAAAGACTGATATAAAAAAGTACTACAATATCTATATAATTAGGCTAGGCCATGAAAATGTGAAGGAGTCAGTACAACCATAGGCCTGTGCCACCATTTCATCAACACTCAGCAGTATTTCATCATTAAATCATTACCATCATTAAATTAACTCTATGCAGAATTAGACTATGAAAATGTGGAGCAGACAATAGTAGGCTGTCATTAGTTAATCAACATGCACAAAGAAAACTATTTTAATGTAGGCTATGTTTTTGCTTTAACTTTATGCACAAAACTGTGATTGGTCAACTCGCCCTGTGTGTTGAGCCGGCTGCTTCAAGCAACCTGTGGGTAGTAGCATCATACTAGTTCGCTAACATAAGCTTTGCAAATAAACTCAGACATATTTTGGTTACAATGACGGGGTTATCCGAATGTAAACTATCTATCTGCCAGTAACGTTTTGAAATTAACACTTCGTATCGCCAACAAACAGCAGGAGTTCGTTCTGACAACCTTTGCGGTGGTGAGCGACGCAGACATAAGACACACCAAACTTTGAAAGGTTTACGCTGACTTAAAGGCAACTGCATTGTGTCGACGCAGAAGTATAAATTCTATTCACCAGCACAATTCAGTGAGGGTGTTTACATCGTATGCATCCACGCACAAATGCATGGGCGTACAAATAGCAGTCGCTTTCAAAATAAAAGCAACGATATTGATTTGCGGGCATTATCTCTATGCTAGGCTCTTAACTATTTGTTCTTTTTACGGACCTTACGCGGGCCGTATGTTGCCCATGTATGCTCTACAGGCTAATGTGTCAATGTGTGTTTATAGGCAATTATTCCACTGCTTGGTTGAATTTCCCATTGTCTTACGTAATTTAGAACGACCATTAACCGTATGTTATTTGCACACCTATGAAGTAGATCCATTTTTTTGGCCATATCACACTTGTTTATTACACGGCTCTTCATAATGCTGAAGAATGCTCCATTCACTTGAATGGGCCTTCCCAACGTTCGGTGGTCTGGTAATTCTCAATAACAGACCGCTGTCAAGGAAAATGGGTTTTGTGCTTCTATTTCACGTCTTTCATATCACTACGCAAAGACTGGAACTTCATCAAAGAGTATAGAAGTAACTTCTATACTCTTTGACTTCATTCAAAAGTGAAAGTGGACGATTGATCAGCTGTGTTCTAAAGAATGTTTGATTCAAGTTCAGCGTGTGCTGTTGCGAACTATTTGTTTCTCTGCAAAAGCCACGATGAAGCGGTAACAAATAGGCTATAGCCTAGGCCAGTGGTTCTCAAATGGGGGTACATGAAGGCACTCCAGGGGGTACGTGAGATTTTAAAATATAGCCTACATATATTTAAAAAGTAGAATCCATACAAAAATACTTTAAAAACAATTATTTAATAAATATTTCAGGAAAATATAAGTTCATATTATGCCCCATACCAGGATGGTTCGACCCAACCTGTCACATGCCACCTGCCTGCCACCTGTTTTAAGTCTTTTTTTCTCAACTAAAAATGCTTTGCGCTGGTTAGGGGGTACTGGGCTGAAAAAATATTTCACAGGGGGTACATCACTGAAAAAAGGTTGAGAACCACTGGCCTAGGCTATGTAGGCTAAAGAGTCATATCGTGGGGAGTTTATTGTTTCGGTTTGGCAAGTAACCGTGTAATAAGCGGGATAATGTATAGAACACCGATCATTATTGGGAAAATAAGTCCCTTCAGGGCGGAACAAGACCCCTCCGCTGTGCGTCGGGGTCCGGTTCGCCCTGTCGGGAGTTATTTTCCCAATAATGACCGGCGTTCTATACATTATCCCTTACATATTAATTCGCCAAACTCGTTGTTCAGTTTGAATGAACTGTCACGTTGCATCCGAGCTGTAAAATGCAGACGTTCAGAACATGGCAACATTTAGCTAGATGGATGACAGCAGGCTAAGTAAAATAGCGATGTTTCAAAACTAAAGTTCATCAGAATCTTGGGATACGCCCACTTGACAACGGGAGAGATAGAACTAACGACTGGCCTTTGGCCGTAGCAACCTGGTCGTTACCATCCTACGTACTTCCGGTCAAAAATTTGATTTCAGCCTCGCACATAGTCTGGCCTAACCCACATTATACGGCTTGCGTGTAGCCGAGCCATTCAGTGAACAGTTAAGTGATGACGCAGAACTTGCCTGCCGAGTTGCTTGTAGTCCAGCGAAGCTTGTAGTTCAACAGCATAGCAACAATGGCGATGGAGGAAGAGACGCTAGAAGCTATCCCCGAAGTTGTCTCAACTCTCGAGGGCATCACGCAATTAAAGCAGGAGGCTTGTCTTGTCAATTTTATAAATGGCAAGGACGTCTTATAACTCTCCTTCCAACTGGCTTTGGGAAAAGTTTGATTTATCAGATGGTGATAACTAAACCTAAACGCATAAGTGTACTACATCACTACTTATCATGTTTTCAAATAAACATTTTCTGCTCGTTATTCTCCCCCCTACTCTGAAATTACCTTTGCAAAATCAATGCGGCATAGGCCTACTTAAGGAATGGAATGTTAGCTAGCCTACCGAGCGGGGCTCAAGACGAGGTGGTGTGTCTTGACGTGAGCTAGCTGGTTACCGAGCTGGGCTCAAGGCAAGGCTGCTGTGATTGTGCTTGACTGGGACTAGCGGTTACCGAGCTGGGCTCAAGGTAAACCGCTCCGTGTTTTTGTTTGACAGAGGCTAGCCTGTGGCCGAGCTGGGCTCCAGACGAGGCTACTGCGCTTGTGGACAGTAACGTTAGCCAGTCACCGAGCGTGGCTCAAGGTGAGGCTGCGTTGTTTTATGCCAAACAACTGTTAGTTTAACTGAGCAAGCTCCAGGTTAAATAACACGTAGGTCGTCAGTACAATCCAACTTATCCAAGAGTGTAGTCTGAACAGCCCGTGGAGGACGAAGTAAGCTCCGTAGCTCCGTCGAAGTCACCGGGCTGCGTAGAACAACAATAACTGATATACAGTAATCTAGGTGACGTGACGCTTTTGGTATACAACTCTCGGTCTGTGGCTGGCGCAAGTTAGAGATATATCCACTACGGCGCACAGCATACGTCATTACCAAACGTTGCTGATTGGTTAAGGGAACTCCAATGATTTTAAACCTCAAAATAAGCATCCGCCCATTACGGAGACAGATTGTTATTACATTGTTCCTCCGCTTCGCGTCGGGGCCGATTTACAACCTCGACCGTGCATTAACTTCTGTGAACAGACCACCGTGTCGTCCATTATCCCTTACTTACACACTCACTCTGCCTTGCTGGAATGTTTTATACTTTATCAACACCTGTTGAATCATGGTGACTAAAAAAAATCACAGGGACTTTACGGAAAGATTATATTTTGATGACTAACACAATGCTGACCAACATCTGATCCATCTCACTAAGCGGAAACCAGACCAACTGCAACATCTGATAGTGATGACAGATATATATATACCGGTATATATTACTGTATAATGGCTTCTGCATCCTAAATGTATTTCCACATCACACACAGTCAGGTCAGGTCAGCAGATGAATTAAAGGTGATGTTTGCAGTATGTGAGAAAAAATGCTTTAGCTTAGAAACCGCGTAGCATTGCTTAGAGCAGTGGTTCCCAACCTGGGGTCCGCATCCCACTATGGGTCGCCAGATGCCTGGGCTGAGGTTGTTACCAAAATTATATCTGCGCACATTGAATGTATAAAATCCCAATAACACACCCAATTGGATAATCAAAATTCTGTATAATCCAAATTAAAACATATTTTTGTTCCACATTTAAATTCATGTAGCTATTTATTACCTCTGACCTCTGAACTTACAAGTTTGTAATTAATCACTTTATCCTTTTTGTGTGTGTATGCGGGAAGGAGTTTGGGTAGGGGGCCCTAGCTTGTCTTCGACACAGGCAAGAACAAGGAAAAAAGGTTGGGAAACGCTGGCTTAGAGCACCTTTAATCAGAGGCATTGGGTAGTCCAGTCCAGAGACATTTGAACCACTATTTGCTTTTCCATATCAAACAAGCCAAGATAAGCAGCCACAGTCGTAGATTTACATTACTTTCTTATCTTTATAATCAACGCCTGCCTGGATGATACGCAGAGGTGACTGGGGGAGGTGCATTCCACCCACAAGCGTAAGGAAAAAGCTTTCTAGCCAGAAGTTCACCCTTTGCAGCATTGAGTCTTGTTTTTCCAGTACTTCTCTATGGGTCTACTAGCCAAGGCCACATGTTGTAATTGTAGATACAAACTGACCAGAAATGCTGAAGGCTGTCAGTGGGTGATTTGGGTGGCCATGGTTAATTGGTGGCCATTAATGGCCGTGATTAATTGGTGAATCAGCCTGCAGTGGATCTACTGACCCCAGCGGGAGATGGTGCTGTGTGTGTGTGTGTTTGTCTCAGTGAATAGAATGTAACCTTAACACTACCTGCGGAATAAACCTGAATTGCACAATTTGCAGGCC